>NW_024341764.1:0-373 GCF_902729225.1 Pteropus medius | reverse complement strand
CAGAGGAACCAGCTCGGCCCCTCAGGCCCAACGGAATCGCCACCCAGCGGGACTGTTGGCTGTGGGGCCAAGGCTGGGGGAAGGGGCCAGGCTGGGGGAAGGGGCCAGGCTGGGCGGCTCCTGTCACTGTCCCTGAGGGTGCTTGTGACTCTGCCCTGGGGGGTAAGGCTGGACGGGGGCACGTGGCCGTCCAGCCCCTCAGAGATACCCTTCCAATGGCCGCGCCCGAACGTGGCCGGCGCGTGCCCTTTCTCCCGAGAAGCCGGCCCCGAGCGCACGTCCGCTCGCCCGGCAGGCCCACCCGCGTGCGAGCCGCCGAGCAGCCAGCGTTTCAGACCCCGGGTGCAGACGGGCTCACGGAGCTGCCACCAGT
>NW_024341763.1:0-7585 GCF_902729225.1 Pteropus medius | reverse complement strand
CCCTAACTCTAACTGTGCTCCTAACCTTAAAACTAAAGTTAATCTTATCCTTAATACTAACCTTAACACTAACAATAACCCTAAACATAAATTTAAAACTAACAATAACTCTGACCCTAACCCTTTAACTTAAAGCTCACCCTAACCTTAAATTTAACTCTAAATCTATCTCTAACCCTAAACCTAATCCTAACACTAACACTAACCCTAAAACTAACCTTAACCCAAACATTAAGCCTTTCCTAAACCTAACCATAACCCTAAAATTTACCATAAATCTACCCCATAACCTAACCATAACCCTAACACTAACTCTAACACTAAAGTTATATCTAACCTTTTTCCCTAACCCTAAAAGTTATCCTAACCCTAACCCGAACCCTAACCTAAACTTAACCCTACTACTAACCCTAACCAAACCACTATGATTAAAGTCTAACCATAACAGTAACCTTACCTAACCTAACCTAACCTTATTCCTGATCATAACATTAAAACTAAAATTAATCCTAACCCTAATTCTCACCATTTCATTAACAATAAGCTAACCTTAAATTTTAAACTGACAATAACATTGATCATAACCCATTACACTAAACCTAATTCTAACCCAGACTTTTACTCTAAAAATAACCATAACTCTAGCCCTAATCCTATCATTAACCTGGAAACTGATCCTAACTCTAATTCTAGTCTGAACACTAACACTAATCCTAACCCTAAATATTACACTAACAATAAACCTAAACCTGACAACTTATGCTAAACAAAACCCTAACCCTAACTTTTACCCTAAAACTAAATCTAACCCAAACCCTATCCCTAAACCTCACCCTATCCTTAACTCTAACACTAACCCTAATCTTGATCCTACACTAAAACTACTGCTAATCCTAAACCTAATTCTAATCCTAACCCTAAATTTTACACTAACAATAACACTATCCCTAATACCTTATCCTCACCCTAACCCTTAAACTAAAGTTAAGCCTAACCCGAACCCCAACAATAACTATAACCCTAAACATATACCTAATCCTATAATAAACCTTAAGAAAACCCTAATAGTAGCTCCACACCGAACCCTAACAAAATCCTAACTCTAACTTCTTGCCTTAGAGTTAACGCTAAACCTAACCCTAACGCTAACCCTAATCTTACTCTAACCCTAACCCTAACCATATCCCTAACGCTAACACTATTCTCTTATGCTAAATGTAACTCTAACCCTACTTTAAAGGTAAAACTAATCCTAACCCTAAACTTAATCTTAACATTTACCATAAGCCTGATTCTAACCCTAATAGTAAAGCTGAACCTAACCCTAATTCTAAGCCTAATCCAAACACTAACCCTAAATCTGAGCCTAGCCTAAAACTAAAGCTAAAACTACCTCTAATTCTAACCCTAACCTTAAATTTTACCAAACAATAAACCTAAGCCTAACCCATTACACTAAACTGATCCTAAACATACCCCTAAACTAAACCTAACTCAAACCGAACAATAAACCTAACCATAACCTATCCTAACCCTCATGCTAACCCTAATACTAATCCTAACTCTAACCTCTTATCCTAACCCTAATCCTAAACCTGAACGAACCCTAAACTAAACTAAACTAAACTAAAACATAACCCTAACCCCTTATCCTAAACGTAACACTAAATATAATTTTAAGTCTAAAACTAACCATAACCCAAACCCTAACTCAAACAATAACCCGAACCTGGACCCTCACCCTAAAAAATAAGGTAATGTGAACAATAATTCTAAAACTAACCCTAACACTAACCCTAACCCTAACAATAACCCTAAACCTAAACTTAACAGTAACCAAAACCTAACCTTAACCGTAACTCTAATCAAAAACCTACCGCTAAACTAAACCTAACACTTACCCTAACACTAAAGCCTAACCGTAACTCTAACCCTAATCATAACCCTGTCCCTTACCCTAAAAGTAAAGCTAATCCTAACCCAAATTCTAACCCTAAACCTAACAATAAATCTTACCCTAAATTTTGAACTAACTGTAAACCGAGCACTAATCCCTTAAGCTAAACCTAATTCTAATCCCAATTTTAAATCTAAAACTAACCCTAATGTTAACCTCAATCCTAACATTAACCCTAACTCTGAATTTAATCTTAAAACTAAAGCTAATCCTAACCCTAATTCTAACCATAACGCTAACACTAACCATAACCCTGAACCTAACTCTAAAACTAAAGCTATTCCTAACGTTAATTCTAACCATATCCCTAAATTATACACTAACAAATAACCCTAATCTTAACTGCTTACCTTAATCCTAACCCTACGTAAGGCAAACTCTAAAGCTAACACTAACGCTAACCCTAAACCGAATCCTAACATAAATCTAACCCTAACATAACCCTAAGCCTAATACTAACCCTCACTTTAACACTAACACTAACTCTAAAATTTTACCGTAACCTTAAACCTTACCCTAACTTGAACCCTAACATAATCTAACCCTAACCTTAAAACTAACACTAACCCTAAACCTAAAGCCTAACCCTAACCCTACTCCTACCCTAAATCTAATCCTAATCCTAACTGCTCGTAACGTTAAAACTAAAGTTAATCTTATCCCTAATTTTAACCTTAACCCTAACAATAACATTAAAAATGAATTTTAAACTAACAATAACACTTACCCTAGCCCTTTAACATAAACTTCACCCTAACCCTAATTTTAACTCTAAATCTATCTCTAACCCTAACCCTAACTCTAACTTAACCCTAATGCTAACCCTAAAACTAAACTCTTACCTAACCCTCACCCAAACCATAATCCTAACCAAAACATAACCCTAACCCTAACCCTACACTAATCCTAACTCTAACCTCTTAGGCTAATCATAACCCTAACCATAACCAAAACTAATCCTAACCTAAACGTACCCTTACCCTATCCCGATACTTATCTCTAATCGTAACCCTAACCTTCACAGTAATCCTAAATCTCCCTCCTACCCTAACCCTAACTCTAACCCTTACCGTAAAACTAAATGTAATCCTAACCCTAATTCTAACCTTCAACCTAAAACTAACTCTAACCCTAAATTTTACACTAACAATAAATATAACCATAACCTGTTACCCTATCTAACCCTAACTCTAACTTGAACTCTAAAACTAATGCTAACCTTAAGCCTAACATTAACTCTAAACTTAACCATGATCTAACCCCAAATTAAAGCTACTCCTTACCCTAATTCTAATCCTATCCCTAAAACAAACCATAACACTGAACCTAACACTAAAATTAAAGCTAATCCTAACTTTAATACTAACCATAACCTTAAAATATAGACTAAGAATAAACCTAATCTTAAACCCTTACCTTAACCCTAAACCAAAAACTAATGTAAACCCAACACGACACTAACTCTAACCATAACCCTAACTTTACCCATAATCTTAACTCTAAAACTGAAAGTAATTCTAAATCTAATTCTAATCCTAACCGTAACCCTAAACCTAACCTGAACGGTATCCGTAACCCTAACCTTACCCATAACCCTAACCGTAACCCCTAACACTAACCCTAAATCTAGTTCTAACACTAACTTTAATCCCTTACATTAACACTAAGTCTAACCCTGATCCTACACTAAACCTAAAACTTAATTTTATCCTTAATCAAAACCCTGAATCTAACCCCCAAATTAAAGCTACTCCTAACCCTAATTCTAAATGTAACTTTAAAACAAATCATAACACTGAATCTAACCCTCAAACTAAAGCCAAACCTAACTTTAATTCTAACTGTAACCTTAAAATATACACTAAGAATAAACCTAATTTTAACTCCTTACCTTAACCCTAACCCTAAACCTAATGTAAACCTACCCTAACACTAACTCTAACCCTAACCCTATCCTACCAATAAACTTAACCCTGAAATTAAAGGTAATCCTAAACCTAATTCTAATCCTATCCCTAACCTTAAACCTAACTTGAACCGTAACCCTAACCCTAACCTTACCCGTAACCCTAACTCTAACGCCTAACCCTAACCCTAAACCTAGTTCTAACCCTAACCCTAATCAATTATCTTAACACTAACTCAAACTCTGATCCTACACTAAACCTAAACCTTAACTTTATGCCTAATCCTAACATTGAAACTAACCCTCAAATTAAAGCTACTCCTAACTCTAATTCTAACCCTAACCATAACACAAAACATAACTCTGATCCTAACCCTCAAACTAAAGGCAATCCTAAATTTAATTGCAACCATAACCTTAAATTATACACTAACAATAAACCTAAACTCAACACCTTACCTTAACGCTAACCCTAAACCTAATGCCAACCTAACCCTAAGACTAAATCTAACTCTAACACTCTGCCTAACCTTAATCCTAACCCTAAAATTAAAGGTAATCCTAAACCTAATTCTAACCCTAATCCTAATACTAAACCTAACCCAAAATTGTACACGTACACTAACCCTAGCCCTAACCCAATACCCTAACCTAACCCTAACCTTAACTTCAAATCTAAAACATACCCTAACCCTAAACCTAACTCTAACATTAACCCTAATACTGGTCTTAACACTAAAACTAAAGCTAATCCTAAACCTAATTTTAACCCATACACTAACACTGAACCTAACCCTAAATTGTACACTAAAAATAAACCGAAACTTGACCATTTACCCTAATCCTAATCCTAACCCTAAGATTTACAATAAATTTAAACCTACCCTAAACATAACCGTAAACCTACCCGTAACCTTAACTCTAACCCTAACACTACCCTGATCCTAACACTAAAACTAAGGCTAAACCTAACCCTAATTGTAATGCTAACCTGAAATACCAATAACCCTAAACTTAACCCTTATGTTAAACCTAACCATAAACCGAAATCTAAGCCTGATCCTAACACTGACCCAAACGTTAACCCTGATCCTAACCCTAAAACTAAATTTAATTCTAGCCCTAATTCTATCCTTGACCCTAATACTAACCCTGACCCAAAATTTTACACTAACAATAAATATAACCATAAGCCCTTACCCTACATAATCCTAACTCTAACTTTAACTCTAAAACTAACACTAACCCTAAAAATAATATTCACCCTAACCTTAATCCTAACCTAAAAACTAAAGCTAATCCTAATGCTAATTCTAACATTAACATTAACCCTAACCCGAACCCCAAAAAACTAACCCTAACCCTAACCCAACCCTAAAAATAACCCCAACCCTAACACTATTACCCTAAACTTAACCCTATCACTAAAGCTAACCTTAACTGTAACCCTAACTCTAACCCTAACCCTACCCTAATCCTAAAATTAACCATAACACTAACCATAACCCTAATCCCTAACCCTAACCGTAACCCAAACTCTATCGCTAACCCTAACCCTAACTTTAACTATAACCCTAAACATAACCCTCATCCTTAACCCTAACTTTAACCCAAAACCTAACACTGACACTAACCCTAACCATAAACGTACCCGTAAATTAAACCTAACTTGAATCCGAATGGTAATCTTATTCCTAAACCTAAACATAACCCTGATCCTAAACCTAAATTAAAGCTAATCGTAATCGTAATTCTAATCCTATTTCTTACACGAATACTAATCCTAAATTTTACCCTAATAATAACGCTACCTGTAACCCTAACCCTAACCTGAACCTAACCCTAAACCTTGAAATAACCCTAACCCTAAACTAATAATAACGCTAACCTTGCCTAAACCTAACTCTAATCCTAACTTTAAACTCTAAAAGTGATTCTAACCCTCAAACTAAGAATATCACTAACACTAATGTAACTCTACAGTCTTAACCTAACTCTAACCCTAACCCCATATTCTAACACTAACCGTAACCCTAATTCTAACACTAACATTAACCCTGATCCTAACCCTAAGAAAAAGCTAATCCTAACCGTAAAGCTAAACTTAATGTAACTCTAACTCTATCCCTAAGCCTAACACTAATCCCAACTCTAACCTCTTAACCTAACTCTAAACCTAACCCTAAATTTTACACTAACAATAAACTTAACTTTAATCTCTGACCCCTAACATAACCTTAACCCTAATTTAACTCTGAAAATAATTCTAATCCTAAATCTAAACCTAAATGCAAGCAAAACCTTAAACGTAATTCTCACACTAACCCCTACGCATATCCTAACCCTTAATCAAAAGCTAATCCTGACGATAATGCTAACCCTAACCATAAATTTTACACTAAGAATAACCCTAACCCTAACCCCAAACCTAATCCTAACCCTAACCCTAACCCAACCCCAACCCCAACCCCAACCCCAACCCCAACCCAACCCCAACCCTAACCTGAGCCTATCATTAATTCTAACTCTAACCTCTTATTCTAACCCTAGCCTTAAACATAATGCTATCCCTAACCCAAATATAGTGCTAAAACTAAACCTAAACCTTAAATTTTACACTAACAATAGCCTAACTTTAACCCCAGACTCTAAACTAACCATTAAGCTAGTTTAACACTAAAACTAACTCTATGCTTAAACCTAACCCTAAATCTAAAGCTAATCCTAATCCTAATTTTACCCTAATCCTAAAATTACACTAAGAATTACCCGAACTCTAGCTCAATACACTAACACTAAAAATAAACCTAAATGTAACCATAACCTTAAACCTTATGCTACAATTAACCCTAACAGTAACCATAACCCTAACCATAAACCTAACCCTAAACCCCAATCCTAACCTTAACCCTACTCTAACCCTAACTTAAAACTAACTCTAACCCTAACATTATCACTAAACCTAACTCTAACTTCTTACTCTAACCCTAAATCGAACCCTTACTGTAACGATAAACCTAACCCTAAATTTTGAACTTACAATAACCCTAACCCTAACCCCTTACCCTAACCCTAATCCTAACATTAAATCTAAAACTAAGTCTAACTCTAACCCTAAACCTAATATTAACCATAACTCTGAACCTAATCCCAAAACTAAAGCTAATACTAAACCTAATTCTAAACCTAACCCTACAACTAACCCTAATCCTAACTCTAAACTTATCCTTAAATCCAAACCTAACCCTAACCCTAACCCTAAAAGAAACACAAACCCTAACACTAAAGCCTCACCCTAAACCTAACCCTAAACTTAACCCTAATCCTAACGCTGATCTTAACCTTAAAACTAAAGCTAATCCTAAACTTCAATCTAACCTTAAACATAACAATAAACTGAAATATAAATTTTAATCTAACAAATACCTTGACCCTAATCCCTTAACCTAAAGCTAACCCTAACCCTAACTTTAGCTCTAAAACCACCTCTAATCCTAAGCCTAACATTAACTCTATTCTTAACTGTAACTCTAACCCTATCCTAAGTCACACTCTAACACTAACCGTAAATTAAAACTAACCATAACTTTAACCTAACCCTGATCCTAACCTTAAACTAAAACTAATCCTAAACCTAATTCTAACCCTAACCTAACAATAATCCTAACCTTGAATCTAACCCTAAAACTAAAACTTATCGTAACCCTATTTCCAACCATTAC
>NW_024341762.1:0-16662 GCF_902729225.1 Pteropus medius | reverse complement strand
GTGGACGCATTCAAAATGAAGAAATGAAAGGCTCAAAGAGCTGATCGCAAAGCTCCTAAGGCACGGAGGCCGAATTCAGACCCACAGCTGTCTGCAGTGTCTCCCAAAAAACTCTTTCCAGCGGGTGACGGCCGCCATGGATGGAGGGGCCAAAGCATCCCCGGGTACGCTGTCTGTGGGCGGCCCTGAACCCTGCAAGAGGATGCAGAGACGAATGACACGTAGTTCGTACCTCTAGGAGCTCAAAGTGTCAGTGAGTGCTCCTCCAACTTCGCCACCCCAGTACCCGCAGATGACCGGGCATGGCCCACAGAGCCCCAAGGCCCCGGGAGGGCTGTGCATTTGCCGCAAGTGAGCCTTTCTCGGAAGTCTGCGATTCTGGCTCAAAATGGACGTCACCAGAGAGCTTTTCGCCAAAGCTACCATATACATATATATGCATATATCTATATGCATATATATGTATATAGTGGATTTTCGAAGGAAACCTGCGTGGACCCCTGGTCTACCACAGAAGACAGGCCGCTGCTAGCACCTCCACCTCCCCGCAGTGTGGACACCGGGCGTTCCAGAGCCACAATTCAGCATGATCTTTTCATCCCAGCGGCCCCGGGGCTCTTTCCTCAGGCACGGCTCCTTCCCGCTTTCCGCAGTGGAAATCAGACTTCAGGACGGAAGCAGACACCTCCCTCTCCCTCACCTTTCTGCCTGGGATGGTCGTAATGGTCCCCGTGGACGCATTCAAAATGAAGAAATGAAAGGTTCAAAGAGCTGATCGCAAAGCTCCTAAGGCACGGAGGCCGAATTCAGACCCACAGCTGTCTGCAGTGTCTCCCAAATGAACTCTTTCCAGCGGGTGACGGCCGCCATGGACGGAGGGGCCAAAGCATCCCCAGGTACGCTGCCTGTGGGCGGCCCCGACCCCTGCAAGAGGATGCAGAGATGAATGACACGTAGTTTGTACCTCTAGGAGCTCAAAGTGTCAGTCAGTGCTCCTCCAACTTCGCCACCCCAGTACCCGCAGATGACCGGGCATGGCCCACAGAGCCCCAAGGCCCCGGGAGTGCTGTGCATTTGCCGCAAGTGAGCCTTTTCTCGGAAGTCTGCGATTCTGGCTCAAATGGACGTCACCAGAGAGCTTTTCGCCAAAGCTACCATATACATATAGATGCATATATATATTCATCTATATGCATCTATATGTATATGGTGGATTTTCAAGGAAACCTGTGTGGACCCCTGGTCTACCACAGAAGACAGGCCGCTCCTAGCACCTCCACCTCCCCGCAGTGTGGACACCGGGCGTTCCAGAGCCACAATTCAGCATGATCTCTTTTCATCCTGGAGGCCCCGGGGCTCCTTCCTCAGGCCTCGGCTCCTTCCCGCTTTCCGCAGTGGAAATCAGACTTAAGGACGGAAGCAGACACCTTCCTCTCCCTCACCTTTCAGCCTTGGATGGTAGTAATGGTCCCCGGGGACGCATTCAAAATGAAGAAATGAAAGGCTCAAAGAGCTGATCGCAAAGCTCCTAAGGCACGGAGGCCGAATTCAGATCCACAGCTGTCTGCAGTGTCTCCCAACTGAATTCTTTCCAGCGGGTGACGGCCGCCATGGACGGAGGGGCCAAAGCATCCCCGGGTACGCTGTCTGTGGGCGGCCCTGAACCCTGCAAGAGGATGCAGAGACGAATGACACGTAGTTTGTACCTCTAGGAGCTCAGTGTCAGTGAGTGCTCCTCCAACTTCGCCACCCCAGTACCCGGAGATGACCGGGCATGGCCCACAGAGCCCCAAGGCCCCGGGAGGGCTGTGCATTTGCCGCAAGTGAGCCTTTTCTCGGAAGTCTGCGATTCTGGCTCCAAATGGACGTCACCAGAGAGCTTTTTGCCAAAGCTACCATATACATATATATGCATATATATATTTATCTATATGCATATATATGTATATGGTGGATTTTCGAAGGAAACCTGCGTGGACCCCTTGTCTACCACAGAAGACAGGCCGCTCCTAGCACCTCCACCTCCCCGCAGTGGGGACACCGGGCGTTCCAGAGCCACAATTCAGCATGATCTCTTTTCATCCCAGAGGCCCCGGGGCTCCTTCCTAAGGCCTCGGCTCCTTCCCGCTTTCCGCAGTGGAAATCAGACTTCAGACGGAAGCAGACACCTCCCTCTCCCTCACCTTTCTGCCTGGGATGGTCGTAATGGTCCCCGTGGACGCATTCAAAATGAAGAAATGAAAGGCTCAAAGAGCTGATCGCAAAGCTCCTAAGGCACGGAGGCTGAATTCAGACCCACAGCTGTCTGCAGTGTCTCCCAACTGAACTCTTTCCAGCGGGTGACGGCCGCCATGGACGGAGGTGCCAAAGCATCCCCGGGTACGCTGTCTGTGGGCGGCCCTGACCCTGCAAGAGGATGCAGAGACGAATGACACGTAGTTTGTACCTCTAGGAGCTCAAAGTGTCAGTGAGTGCTCCTCCAACTTCGCTACCCCAGTACCCGCAGATGACCGAGCATCGCCCACAGAGCCCCAAGGCCCCGAGGGCTGTGCATTTGCCGCAAGTGAGCCTTTTCTCGGAAGTCTGCGATTCTGGCTCAAAATGGACGTCACCAGAGAGCTTTTTGCCAAAGCTACTATATACATATATATGCATATATCTGTTCATCTATATGCATATATATGTATATGGTGGATTTTCGAAGGAAACCTGCCTGGACCCCTGCTCTACAACAGAAGACAGGCCCCTCCTCGCACCTCCACCTCCCCGCAGTGTGGACACCGGGCGTTCCAGAGCCACAATTCAGCATGATCTCTTTTCCTCCCAGAGGCCCCGGGGCTCCTTCCTAAGGCCTCGGCTCCTTCCCGCTTTCCGCAGTGGAAATCAGACCTCAGGACGGAAGCAGTCACCTCCCTCTCCCTCACCTTTCTGCCTGGGATGGTCGTAATGGTCCCCTTGGACGCATTCAAAATGAAGAAATGAAAGGCTCAAAGAGCTGATCGCAAAGCTCCTAAGGCACGGAGGCCGAATTCAGACCCACAGCTGTCTGCAGTGTCTCCCAACTGAACTCTTCCCAGCGGGTGACAGCCGCCGTGGACGGAGGGGCCAAAGCATCCCCCGGTACGCTGTCTGTGGGCGGCCCTGACACCTGCAAGAGGATGCAGAGACGAATGACACGTAGTTTGTACCTCTAGGAGCTCAAAGTGTCAGTGAGTGCTCCTCCAACTTCGCCACCCCAGTACCCGCAGATGACCGGGCATGGCCCACAGAGCCCCAAGGCCCCGGGAGGGCTGTGCATTTGCCGCAAGTGAGCCTTTTCTCGGAAGTCTGCGATTCTGGTTCAAAATGGACGTCACCAGAGAGCTTTTTGCCAAAGCTACCATATACATATATATGCATATATATGTTCATCTATATGCATATATATGTATATGGTGGATTTTCGAAGGAAACCTGCGTGGACCCCCGGTCTACCACAGAAGACAGGCCGCTCCTAGCACCTCCACCTCCCCGCAGTGTGGACACCGGGCGTTCCACAGCCACAATTCAGCATGATCTCTTTTCATCCCAGAGGCCCCGGGGCTCCTTCCTCAGGCCTCGGCTCCTACCCCCTTTCCGCAGTGGAAATCAGACTTCAGGACGGAAGCAGACACCTCCCTCTCCCTCACCTTTCTGCCTGGGATGGTCGTAATGGTCCCCGTGGACGCATTCAAAATGAAGAAATGAAAGGCTCAAAGAGGTGATCGCAAAGCTCTAAGGCACGGAGGCCGAATTCAGACCCACAGCTGTCTGCAGTGTCTCCCAACTGAACTCTTTCCAGCGGGTGACGGCCGCCATGGACGGAGGGGCCAAAGCATCCCTGGGAACGCTGTCTGTGGGTGGCCCTGAACCCTGCAAGAGGATGCAGAGACGAATGACACGTGTTTCAGTCTCTAGGAGCTCAAATGTCAGTGAGTGCTCCTCCAACTTCGCCACCCCAGTACCGGCAGATGACCGGGAATGGCCCACAGAGCCCCAAGGCCTTGGGAGGGCTGTGCATTCGCCACAAGTGAGCCTTTTCTCGGAAGTCTGCGATTCTGGCTCAAAATGGACGTCACCAGAGAGCTTTTCGCCAAAGCTACCATATACATATATATGCATATATATATTCATCTATATGCATATATATGTATAAGGTGGATTTTCGAAGGAAACCTGCGTGGACCCCTGCTCTACCACAGAAGACAGGCCGCTCCTCGCACCTCCACCTCCCCGCAGTGTGGACACCGGGCGTTCCAGAGCCACAATTCAGCATGATCTCTTTTTATTCCGGAGGCCCCGGGGCTCCTTCCTCAGGCCTCGGCTCCTTCCCGCTTTCCGCAGTGGAAATCAGACTTCAGGACGGAAGCAGACACCTCCCTCCCTCACCTTTCAGCCTGGGATGGTCGTAATGGTCCCCGTGGACGCATTCAAAATGAAGAAATGAAAGGCTCAAAGAGCTGATCGCAAAGCTCCTAAGGCACGAGGCCGAATTCAGACCCACAGCTGTCTGCAGTGTCTCCCAACTGAACTCTTTCCAGCGGGTGACGGCCGCCATGGACGGAGGGGCCAAAGCATCCCCGGGTACGCTGTCTGTGGGCTGCCCTGAACTCTGCAGAAGGATACAGAGAGGAATTAGACCCATTTTCTGCCTCAAGGAGCTTAATTGGACCCTGAAAGCTTGTCAAAAGTATGGACCCACTACCCGCAGAAGACTGAACAATGCCCACAAAGCCCCAGGGCCTCACAAGCCTGTGTATTTGCTGCAAGTGTGCAATTTCTCAAAATTCTACACTTTGGGCTCAAAATGGACGTGAATTGAGTGGTTAATGCCAGAGCTACCATACATATATGTGCATATATATGAATATATATGCACATATATATATGGTGGAATTTTAGGAAAAAGGCTGTGTTGCCTTCAGGTCTTTAGGGAAGGTGGGCCGCTTCAAGCACATCTGCCTTCCGGGATTGTGGACACAGGGGGTTCCAGAGCAACAAAGAGGCAGTGTCCCAGCTCATCCAAGAAGCCCCAGGGCTCCGTGCTTGGGCCTCTCTTCCTTCCTGCTTTTTCATGTGATATCAGAGCTCTGGACTGGAACAGACACCTCCGTCTCCTTCACCTTTCTGCCTGGGCTGCTCGTCATGTTTCCTGTACACTCATTCAAAATTCAGAAAACTGAGTCTCATACACGTGATCACACAGCTAATAAGTGACAGAGTCACATACAGCCAACAGGTGTCTGAGGTTTGCCAAACTGACCTCTATCTACCAGGGGAAGAATGCCATTTTGGCTTCCTCCTCGACAAAGATGGAGGGGCACATGGGACGATGGAAGGGCGGCCCAAAGCATCGCTGGGCACACTGCCTGTGGGTGGCCCTGAAGTCTGCAGAAGGATACAGAGAGGAATTAGACACATTTTCTGTCCCAAGGAGCTCAATGGTACCCTGAGAGCTTGTCAAACGTATGTACCCACTACCCTCAGAGGACTGAACATTGCCCACAAAGCCCCAGGGCCTGAAAAGCCTGTGTATTTGTCGAAAGTGAGCAATTTCTCAAAAGTCTCCACTTTTGGCTCAAAATGGACGTGTACTGAGTGCTTAATGCCAGAGCTACCATGTATATATATGTGCATATATATATATGCATATATATGCACATATATATATGGTGGATTTTAGGAAAGAAGGCTATGTTGCCCTCAGGTCTTTAGGGAAGGCAACCTGTTCCAAGCACATCCGCCTTCCCGGATTGGGGACACAGGGTTTCCCAGAGCCACAATGAGACAGTGTCCCAGCTCATTAGATAGGCACCGGGGCTCAGACTTGGGGCCTCTCTTCCTTCCTGCTTTTTCAATTTGATATCAGAGCTCTGGACTGGAGCAGACACGTCCCTGTCCTTCACCTTTCTGCCTGGGCTGCTCGTCATGGTTCCTGTATACTCATTCAAAATTCAGAAAACTGAGTCTCATGCACATGATCACACATCTAGTAAGAGACAGAGTCACATAAAGCCCAACAGGTGTCTGACTTTGCGAAACTGACCTCTTTCTACAAGGCGAAGGATGCCATTTTGGCTTCCTCCTCCACAAGGATGGAAGGGCACCTGGGACGATGGAAGGGCGGTCCAAAGCATCGCTGGGCACACTGCCTGTGGGTGTCCCTGAAGTCTGCACATGGATAAAGACAGGAATTAGACCCATTTTCTGTCCCAAGGAGCTCAATGGGACGCTGAGAGCATGTCAAACGTATGTACCCACTACCCGCAGTACACTGAACAATGCCCACAAAGCCCTGGGGCCTGATAAGCCTGTGTATTTGCTGCAAGTGAGGAATTTCTCAAAAGTCTGCACTTTGGCCTCAAAATGGACGTGAACTGAGTGCTGAAAGCCAGAGGTACCATATATAAATATATATACATATATATGCATATATATATGCACATATACAAAAGGGAGATTTTTTAAGAAAAAAAGCTCTGTTGCTTTCAGCTCTTTAAGGAAAGCAGGCCTTTCCAAGCACATCCTTCATCAGGGAGAGTGGACACTGTGGGTCCGAGAGCCACTATGAGACATTGTCCCAGCTCATCCAACAGGCCCCGGGGTTCCGTGCTGGGGCCTCTCTTCCTTCCTGTTTTTCAAATGTGACATCAGAGCTCTGGACTGGATCAGACACCTCCCTGTCCTTCACCTCCCTCTCCTTCACCAGGAACCATTTTGGCTTCCTCTTCTACAAGGTTGGACGGGAACATGGGACAATGGAATGGTCGCCCAAAGAATCGCTGGTCACACTGACTGTGGGGGGCCCTGAAGTCTACAGAAGTATACACAAGGGAATTAGACCAATTTTCTGTCCCAAGGAGCTCAATGGTTGCCTGAGAGCTTGTCAAACATATGTACCCACTACCCGCAGAGGACTGAACAAGGCCACAAAGCCCCAGGGCCTGAAAAGCCTGTGTATGTGCCGCAAGTGAGCAATTTCTCAAAGGTCTCTACTTTGGGCGCAAAATGGACATGAACTGAGTGGTTAATGCCAGAACTACCATACATATATGTGCATATATATGAATATATATGTGCATATATATGAATATATGTGCATATATATGAATATATATGTGCATATATATGAATATATGTGCATATATGTGCATATATATGAATATATGTGCATATATATATCTATATATATATGCGCATATATATATGGTGGATTTTTAGGAAAAAAGCTGTGTTGCCCTCAGGTCTTTAGGGAAGGCAGGCCGTTGCACGCACATCCGCCTTCCCGGATTGTGGACTCAGGGGTTCCCATAGACACAATGAGACACTGTCCCAGCTCATCAAAGAGGCATGGGGCTCCGTCCTGGGGCCTCTGTTCCTTCCTGCTCTTCAATTTGTAATCAGAGCTCTGGACTGGAGCAGACACCTCCCTGTCCTTCACCTTTCTACCTGGGCTGCTCGTCATGGTTTCTGTACACGCATTCAAAATTCAGAAAAGTGAGGCTCATACACGTGATCACACAGCTAATAAGTGACAGAGTCACATACAGCCCAACAGGTGTCTGAAGTTTGCCAAACTGACTTCTTTCTACCAGGGGAAGGATGCCATTTAGGCTTCCTCCTCGACAAGGATGGAGGGGCACATGGGACGATGGAAGGGCGGCCCAAAGCATCGCTGGGCACACTGCCTGTGGGTGGCCCTGAAGTCTACAGTAGGATACAGAGAGGAATTAGACCCATTTTCTGTCCCAAGTGCTCAATGGGACCCTGAGAGCTTGTCAAACGTATTGACCCACTACCCGCAGAGGACTGAACAAGGCCACAAAGCCCCAGGGCCTGATAAGCCTGTGTATGTGCCGCAAGTGAGCAATTTCTCTAAAGTCTGTACTTTGGGCTCAAAATGGACGTGAACTGAGTGGTTAATGCCAGAGCTACCATACATATATGTGTATATATATATATATGAATATATATGCACATATATATATGGTGGAATTTTAGGAAAAAGGCTGTGTTGCCTTCAGGTCTTTAGGGAAGGCAGGCCACTTCAAGCACATCCGCCTTTCCGGATTGTGGACACAGGGGGTCCCAGAGCCACAATGATGCAGTGTCCCAGCTCATCCAAGAAGCCCCAGGTCTCCATGCTGGGGCCTCTCTTCCTTCCTGCTTTTTCAATTTGATATGAGAGCTCTGGACTGGAGCAGACACCTCCCTCTCCTTCACCGTTCTGCCTGGCCTGCTCGTTATGTTTCCTGTACACTCATTCAAAATTCAGAAAACTGAGTCTCATGCACATGATTACACATCTAGTAAGAGAAAGAGTCACATACAGCCCAACAGGTGTCTGAATTTGCCAATCTGACCTCTTTCTACAAGGCTAAGGATGCCATTTTGGATTCCTCCTCCACAAGGATGGAAGGGCACCTGGGACGATGGAAGGGCGGTCCAAAGCATCGCTGGGCACACTGCCTGTGGGTGTCCCTGAAGTCTGCACATGGATAAAGACAGGAATTAGACCCATTTTCTGTCCCAAGGAGCTCAATGGGACGCTGAGAGCATGTCAAACCTATGTACCCACTACCCGCAGTAGACTGAACAATGCCCACAAAGCCCCGGGGCCTGATAAGCCTGTGTATTTGCCGCAAGTGAGGAATTTCTCAAAAGTCTGCCTTTGGCCTTAAAATGGACGTGAACTGAGTGCTGAAAGTCAGAGGTACCATATATAAATATATCTGCATACATATGCATATTTATATGCGCATATATAAATGGGAGATTTTTTAAGAAAAAAAGCTCTGTTGCTTTCAGCTCTTTAAGGAAAGCAGGCCGTTCCAAGCACATCCGTCGTCAGGGAGAGGGGACACTGTGGGTCCGAGAGCCACTATGAGACAGTGTCCCAGCTCATCCAACAGCCCCGGGGTTCCATGCTGGGTCCTCTCTTCCTTCCTGTTTTTCAAATGTGACATCAGAGCTCTGGACTGGATCAGACACCTCCCTGTCCTTCACCTCCCTGTCCTTCACCAGGAACCATTTTGGCTTCCTCTTCTACAAGGTTGGACGGGAACATGGGACAATGGATTGGTCGCCCAAAGAATCGCTGGTCACACTGACTGTGGGTGGCCCTGAAGTCTACAGAAGGATACACAGTGGAATTAGACCCATTTTCTGTCCCAAGGAGCTCAATGGGACCCTGAGCGCTTGTCAAACGTATGTACTCACTTCCTGCAGAGGACTGAACAAGGCCACAAAGCCCCAGGGCCTGAAAATCCTGTGTATGTGCCGCAAGTGAGCAATTTCTCAAAAGTCTGTACTTTGGGCTCAAAATGGACATGAACTCAGTGGTTAATGCCAGAACTACCATACGTATATGTGCATATATATGAATTTATATGTGCATATATATGAATATATATGTTCATATATATGAATATATGTGCATATATGTGCATATATATAAATATATGTGCATATATATATCTATATATATATGCACATATATATATATGGTGGATTTTTAGGAAAAAAGGCTGTGTTGCCCTCAGGTCTTTAGGGAAGGCAGGCCGTTGCAAGCACATCCACCTTCCCGGATTGTGGATTCAGGGGTTCCCATAGACACAATGAGACAGTGTCCCAGCTCATCAAAGAGGCATGGGGATCCGTCCTGGGGCCTCTGTTCCTTCCTGCTTCTTCAATTTGATATCAGAGCTCTGGACTGGAGCAGACACCTCCCTGTCCTTCACCTTTCTACCTGGGCTGCTCGTCATGGTGTCTATACACGCATTCAAAATTCAGAAAAGTGATTCTCATACACGTGATCACACAGCTAATAAGTGACAGAGTCACATACAGCCAACAGGTGTCTGAAGTTTGCCAAACTGACCTCTTTCTACCAGGGGAAGGATGCCATTTTGCCTTCCTCGTCGACAAGTATGGAGGGGCACATGGGACGATGGAAGGGCGGCCCAAAGCATCGCTGGGAACACTGCCTGTGGGTGGCCCTGAAGTCTACAGGAGGATACAGAGAGGAATTAGACCCATTTTCTGTCCCAAGGTGCTCAATGGGACCCTGAGAGCTTGTCAAACGTATTGACCCACTACCCGCAGAGGACTGAACAAGGCCACAAAGCCCCAGGGCCTGACAAGCCTGTGTATTTTCCGCAAGTGAGCAATTTCTCAAAAGTCTGTACTTTGCGCTCAAAATGGACGTGAACTGAGTGGTTAATGCCAGAGCTACCATACATATATGTGCATATATATATGAATATATATGCACATATATATATGGTGGAATTTTAGGAAAAAGGCTGTGTTGCCTTCAGGTCTTTAGGGAAGGCAGGCCACTTCAAGCACATCCGCCTTCCCGGATTGTGGACACAGGGGGTTCCAGAGCCACAAAGAGGCAGTGTCCCAGCTCATCCAAGAAGCCCCAGGGCTCCGTGCTTGGGCCTCTCTTCCTTCCTGCTTTTTCATGTGATATCAGAGCTCTGGACTGGAACAGACACCTCCGTCTCCTTCACCTTTCTGCCTGGGCTGCTCGTCATGTTTCCTGTACACTCATTCAAAATTCAGAAAACTGAGTCTCATACACGTGATCACACAGCTAATAAGTGACAGAGTCACATACAGCCCAACAGTTGTCTGAAGTTTGCTAAATGACCTCTTTCTACCAGGCGAAGGATGCCATTTTGGCTTCCATCTCGACAAGGATGGATGGGCACATGGGACGATGGAAGGGCGGCCGTAGCATCGCTGGGCACACTGCCTGTGGGTGGCCCTGAAGTCTGCAGAAGGATACAGAGAGGAATTAGACCCATTTTCTGTCCCAAGGAGCTCAATTGGACCCTGAGAGCTTGTCAAAAGTATGTACCCACTACCCGCAGAGGACTGAACATTGCCCATAAAGCGCCAGGGCCTGACTAGCCTGTGTATTTGCCGCAAGTGAGCAATTTCTCAAAAGTCTGTACTTTGGGATCAACATGGACGTGAACTGAGTGCTTAATGCCAGAACTACCATATATATATATGCATATATATGAATATATATGCACATATATATGGTGGAATTTTAGGAAAAAATGCTGTGTTGCCCTCAGGTTTAGGGAAGGCAGGCCGTTGCAAGCACATCCGCCTTCCCGGATTGTGGACACACGGGGTCCCAGAGCCACAATGAGACAGTGTCCCAGCTCATCCAAGAGGCACCGGGGCTCCGTCCTGGGGCCTCTCTTCCTTCCTTCCTTTTCGATTAGACATCAGACCTCTGGACTGGATCAGAGACTTCCTTCTCCTTCACCTTTCTGCCTGAGTTGCTCGTCATGGTTCATGTACACTCATTCAAAATTCAGAAAACTGAGTCTCATACACGTGATCACACAGCTAATAAGTGACAGAGTCACATACAGCCCAACAGGTGTCTGAAGTTTGCCAAACTGACCTCTTTCTACTGGCGAAGGATGTCATTTTGGGTTCCTCCTCGAGAAGGATGGATGGGCACATAGGACGATGGATCGGCGACCCAAAGAATCGCTGGGCACACTGCCTGTGGGTGGTCCTGAAGTCGGCGGAAGGATACAGAGAGGAATTAGACCCATTTTCTATCCCAGGGAGCTCAATGGGACCCTGAGAGCTCATCAAATGTATGTACCCACTACCCGCAGAGTACTGAACATGGCCCACAAAGCCCCAGGGCCTGACAAGCCTGTGTATTTGTCGCAAGTGAGCAATTTCTCAAAAGTCTGCACTTTGGGCTCTAAATGGACGTGAACTGAGTACTTAATGCCAGAGCTACCATATATATATATATATGCATATATATATATGTATATATGTATATATATATATATGTGCATATATATGAATATATATTCACATATATATATCGTGGATTTTTAGGAAAAAATGTTGGTTGCCCTCAGGTCTTTAGGGACGGCAGGCCGTTCGATGCACATCCGCCTTCCCGGAGGGTGGACACAGGGGGTACCAGAGCCACAATGAGACAGTGTTGCAGCTCATCCAAGAAGCCCCGGGACTCCTTTCCTAGGACTCTGTTCCTTCCCGCTTTCTCAGTTTGAATAGAAACTTTTGGACTAGAGCAGTCACCTATCAGCGGTCACATTTCTTCCTGGGATGGTCGTGGGGGTCCGTGGATGCTCATTCATTCAAAAATAAGTCAACTAAGTCTCAGAGAGGAGATCACACGCCTAATAAGTGACAGAATCAGAGTGTGGACACAGGGGCTTACAGAGCCACAATGCGACCTGGTCCCTTCTCATCCAAGAGGCCTGAGACCCCGGCTGTGCCCCCACCTCCCCGTATTCTGGCCTAGCTGCTGCTCAGTACCCAGGCCCCCGGCTTTGAACCAAGACCCCAGACACCCCATCTCAGAACCCAGAGGTCTCAGGTCGCTATACAGGAGTCGGCACCCGGCCAGCCCTGATGTCTGACAGCAGCCTCAGGGTCCCCCCAGGCAGCGGACCATGCTCTGAGAAACCCCTGTCCACCATACCGCCAGAGACTTCCTGTGCAGAATCTCTACGCCGACCCCACAGGCTGATCACTACCAGCCCACAGTTCCCCCGTCACGCTGCTTTAGAGTATTGGTTCATGTACACTCATTCAAAATTCAGAAAACTGAGTCTCACACACGGTTTGGCAAACTTCAGACACCTGTTGGTCTGTATGTGACTCTGTGACTTCCCAGCATGCGATGCCTGGGGGAGCAGGAGGGGCTGGGGCCTCACAGGCCTGAGATCCCAGGAGCATCAACCTCACCCCCAGCCACATCTGAAGGCAGGGAGGGCACAGAGGGTCAATGCTCCCTCTCCAAGGTCACGACCGCGTGTCCAGTCGGCTCATGGATTCCTGCAAAGGCCTGCAGACGGCTGTGTCTGTTTCGTCCACGTCAGCGCCTGGTGGCCAGCGCTGTGTTCTGTGACACCGGGCATGGGCGTGGAGGGCCGTGAGGGGCCTGAAGCTGCGCGCAGCTCCGGGGCCTATTTGCTGCCCTCGGACCACCCCGGCGGACTACGGGGCAGGCGAGGGAGAGATGTGGAGTCCCAGGCTCAACTTTGAGCGGTCCCCAGCCCCCAGCATTGGCCAGGCATCTCTCAGGGCCGTCGCGTTCCACGGGGGTGAACTGCTGCGGCTGCGGGACGCATGAAAGGGCGCAGGCCCCCTCCCTCTGTCCCTGCCCCCTAAATCCCACTGCAACTTTGGAACCTAAGGACCTCGGAAAAAATAAGGGCTGACACTTACATGAAATGACTTTGTATATACACTGAAACCCTCGGAGGTGAATATCGTTAGGACCATCCACAGGTAACTGAGAAGCTGAGGTAGTAAGAGGCAGGGTAGAAACTGCTGCGTGTTCAAACCCGGCTCCTCCTGCCACCGCCTGTGAGAATGAGGCAATTGGGCACACGTGGTGGGGGGAGGAGCCGGGGTTGAACACGGGGCAATTGAAGACCAGAGCAGGTGCTCTTAAGCAGCGTCTTCTGCTGCCGCCCCACCCCCCCGCTCGCTTTCCCAACAATGGTCTTGAAATACTCTGCACCTGACCCCAAGAAAAAAGTCAGGATGGTGGGGACAGCGGCTTCTCATGCTTTGCGCTGCCCAACCTCCTCCAGAGCTGACGAAAGACGCTCAGGACATGGAGCCACCCCAAGAAGCTCCACGGAACCCAGAGTGCTTGTCAAACGTCTGTACCCAACAACCCGCAGAGGACTGAACATTGCCCACAAAGCCCACGGCCTGATAAGCCTGGGTATTTGCCGCAAGTGAGCAATTTCTCAAAAGTCTGCACTTTGGGCTCAAAATGGACGTGAACTGAGTGCTTAACCCCAGAGCTACCATATATATATGTATATACATATATATGAATATATATGCAAATATATATGAATATATATCTATATCTATATCTATATCTATATCTATATCTATATCTATATCTATATATATCTATATATACATATATATATAGATATATATATGTATATATATTGGATTTTTAGGAAAAAAGGCTGTGTGGCCCTCAGGTCTTTAGGAAAGGCAGGCCGTTCCAAGCACTTCTGCCTTCCCGCATTGTGGACACAGGGGGTCCCAGAGCCGCAATGAGACCGTGTCCCAGCTCATCCAAGAGACACCGGGGCTCCGTCCTGGGGCCTCTCTTCCTTCCTACTTTTTCAATTTGATATCAGACCTCTGGACTGGAGCAGACACCTCTCTCTCCTCCACCTTTCTGCCTGGGCTGCTCGTCATGGTTCCTGTACACTTATTCAATATTCAGAAAACACAATCTCATACACGTGATCACACAGCTAATAAGTGACAGAGTCACATACAGCCCAACAGGTGTCTGAAGTTTGCCATACTGACCTATTTCTACGAGAAGAAGGATGCCTTTTGGCTTCCTCCGCGACAACGATGGAGGGGCACATGGGACGATGGAAGGGCGGCCCAAAATATCGCTGGGCACACTGCCTGTGGGTGGCCCTGAAGTCTGCAGAAGGATACAGAGAGGAATTAGACCCATTTTCTATCCCAGGGAGCTCAATGGGACCCTGCGAGCTTGTTAAACGTATGAACCCACTACCCGCAGAGGACAAAACATTGCCCACAAAATCCCAGGGACTGACCAGCATGTCAATTTGCCGCAAGTGAGCTATTTCTCAAAAGTATGCATTTCTGGCTCAAAATGGATGTGAACTGAGTGATTAATCCCAGAGCTAGCATATACACATGTGCATATATATGAATATGAATATATATGAATATATGTGCACAAATATATAGTGGATTTTCAGGAAAAAAGCTCTGTTGCCCTCAGGTCTTTAGGGAAGGCAGGCCGTTCCAAGCATATCCGCCTTCCCAGATTGTGGACACAAGGGGTCCCAGAGCCACAATGAGACAGAGTCCCAGCTCATCCCAGAGGCCCCGGGGCTCCTTCCTAAGGACTCTGCTCCTTCGAGCTTTCCACATTGGAAATCAGACTTCTAGACGGAAGCACACACTTTCCTCTCACTCACCTTTCTGACTGGGATGGTCGTAATAGTCTCCGTGTACGCATTCAAAATGAAGAAACAAAAGGCTCAGAGAGGTGATCGCAAAGCTCCTAAGGCACGGAGGTCGAATTCAGACCCACAGCTGTCTGCAGTGTCTCCCAAATGAACTCTTTCCAGCGGGTGACGGCCGCCATGGACGGAGGGTCCAAAGCATCCCTGGGAACGCTGTCTGTGGGTGGCCCTGAACCCTGCAAGACCATACAGAGACGAATGAGACGTAGTTTGTACCTCTAGGAGCTCAAAGTGTCAGTGAGTGCTCCTCCAACTTCGCCACCCCAGTACCCGCAGATGACCGAGCATGGCCCACAGAGGCCCAAGGCCCCGGGAGGGCTGTGCATTTGCCGCAAGTGAGCCTTTTCTCGGAAGTCTGCGATTCTCGCTCAAAATGGACGTCACCAGAGAGCTTTTCGCCAAAGCTACCATATACATATGTATGCATATATGCATCTATATGCATACATATGTATATGGTGGATTTTCGAAGGAAACCTGCGTGGACCCCTGGTCTACCACAGAAGACAGGCCGCTCCTAGCACCTCCACCTCCCGCAGTGTGGACACCGGGCGTTCCAGAGCCACAATTCAGCATGATCTCTTTTCATCCCAGAGGCCCCGGGGCTCCTTCCTAAGGCCTCGGCTCCTTCCCGCTTTCCGCAGTGGAAATCAGACTTCAGGACGGAAGCAGACCTCCCTCGCCCTCACCTTTCTGCCTGGGATGGGTGTGTGTGGTCCCCGTGGACGCATTCAAAATCAGAAAGAAAATAGAAGGAAACAAAAGAGTGATCAACCAAAGCTCCCTAGGCACAGAGGCCAATTCAGACCCCACAGCTGGCTCTGCACAGTGTCTCTCCCCAACTGAACTCTTTCCAGCAGACATGACTGCCCATGGACGGAGGGCAAAGCATTCCAGGTGCACACTGTCTGTGGGCGGCCCTGAACCCTGCAAGAGGATGCAGAGACGAATGACACGTAGTTTGTACCTCTAGGAGCTCAAAGTGTCAGTGAGTGCTCCTCCAACTTCGCCACCCCAGTACCGCAGATGACCGGGCATGGCCCACAGAGCCCCAAGGCCCCGGGAGGGCTGTGCATTTGCCACAAGTGAGCCTTTTCTCGGAAGTCTGCGATTCTGGCTCAAAATGGACGTCACCAGAGAGCTTTTCGCCAAAGCTACCATATACATATATATGCATATATATATTCATCTATATGCATATAAATGCATATGGTGGATTTTCGAAGGAAACCTGCGTGGACCCCTGGTCTACCACAGAAGACAGGCCGCTCCTAGCACCTCCACCTCCCCGCAGTGTGGACACCGGGCGTTCCAGAGCCACAAATCAGCATGATCTCTTTTCATCCCGGAGGCCCCGGGGCTCCTTCCTCAGGCCTCGGCTCCTTCCTGCTTTCCGCAGTGGAAATCAGACTTAAGGACGGAAGCAGACACCTCCCTCTCCCTCACCTTTCAGCCTGGGATGGTAGTAATGGTCCCCGGGGACGCATTCAAAATGAAGAAATGAAAGGCTGAAAGAGCTGATCGCAAAGCTCCTAAGGCACGGAGGCGGAATTCAGACACAAAGCTGTCTGCA
>NW_024341761.1:0-309 GCF_902729225.1 Pteropus medius | reverse complement strand
CTCCTCCAACTTCGGTACCCCAGTCTCCGCAGAAGACCGAGCATCGCCCACAGAGCCCCAAGGCCCCGGGAGGGCTGTGCATTTGCCGCAAGTGAGCCTTTTCTCGGAATTCTGCGACTCTGGCTCAAAATGGACGTCACCAGAGAGCTTTTTGCCAAAGCTACCATATACATATGTATGCATATATATGTTCATCTATATGCATACATATGTATATGGTGGATTTTCGAAGGAAACCTGCGTGGACCCCTGGTCTACCACAGAAGACAGGCCGCTCCTAGCACCTCCACCTCCCCGCAGTGGGGACAC
>NW_024341760.1:0-459 GCF_902729225.1 Pteropus medius | reverse complement strand
CACCCCTGTGTCCCCACACACGGGAGAACACGTGGCACTCCTGTCCCCACGTCGCCCAGGCCCCGCGTCCACCTGCTGCTGCCGGGGGCTCCGTCTGGAAAGCGGACGGCGGTTTTCCTTCCCCTGATACCGTTCTGCTGGCTTTTTCCCCTTGCTGAACGTCCTCCACCGCATCCCAAGTCCAAGGTCTCCAGCGAGGGAGCTGGTGTGACGAGGGGCCCTGGTATGCGGCATGTTCTTGCTGAATCTCTCTGCCACGAACCCCTTCTGTTCCTCTAAAGCCTTCATATTCGAAACCCCAAAGAACCGGAATAAAACACTTCCCCGCACCCCCGCCCGCTGTAAGTTCCATCTTCAGAGCAACTGACCAGCCTCAGACTGGCCGCCGCCTGGACGCTGCTGCAGAGAAGAGCCGGGGAGAAAGGTCGGGAGACAAAATAAACAGAGAGAAACACCGAC
>NW_024341759.1:0-2459 GCF_902729225.1 Pteropus medius | reverse complement strand
GTTAGGTTAAGGGTACGGCATTAGGGTTAGGGTTATTGTTAGTGTAAAATTTAGGGTTAGGGTTAGTGTTATGGTTAGGGTTAAAATTAGGGATAGGATTACCTTTAGTTTTAGGGTTAGGATCAAGGTTAAAGTTAAGGTTAGGGTTAGGTTTATTGTTAAGTTTAGGGTTAGGGTTAGGGATAGTGTTAATGTTATGGTTAGCTTTAGGTCTAGAGTTAGGTTTATGATTATGATTAGGTTAAACGTAAGAGGTTAGAATTAGGGTTAATGTTAGATTTAAGATTAGGGTTAGGGTTGCCGTTAGTGTTCAGGTTAGTTTTAGTTTAGCACTCGGTTTATATTTAGGGTTATGGTTAAGGTAAGGTTTAGGTTTTGGTTAGTGTTAAGGTTAGCCTTAGAGTTAAGGTTAGATTTAGGCTTAGTGATAGTGTTAATAAGGGGTTAGAGTTAGGTTTATTGTTATTGTAAAATTTACGGTTAGGTTTAGAATTAGGTTTAGGATTAGTTTAATTTTTTCAGATTAGGCTCAGGGTTAGGGTTAGTGCTACGGTTAAGGTTAGAATTAGGTTTATGATAAGCTTTAGTTTTATGGTAGAGTCAGGGTTAGGGTTAGGATTAGGGTAAGAGTTTAGAGTTAGAATTAATGTTATACTTAGAATTAGCGTTTAGGTTAAGTTAGGGTTATGGTTATCGTTAGGAATTGGATTAGGTTTAGTATAGGGTTATGGTTATGATTAGGTTTTAATTAGGGTTAGCATTAGGATTAGGGTTAGTGTTGGGTTAGAGTTAGCTTTAAGTTTATGATTAGGGTTAGGGTAAGATGTTAGTTTTAGAGTTATTGTTAGGGTATAATTTAGGGTTAGGTTTAGAATTAGGGTTAGGATAAGTTTTAGTGTTAGGGTTAGGATCAAGGTTAAGATTAGTGTTAGGGTTAGCTTTAGAATTATGGTTAGCATTAGATTTATTTTTAGAGTTAGGTTCAGGGTTCGGTTTAATGTTAGGGTTATGGTTAGGGTTAGATTTGTTTTAGAGTTAATGTTAGATTTATCATTAGTTTTAGGAAAAGGTGTTAAGATTAAGGTTATTGTTACTTTAAAATTTAGGGTTAGGTTTAGGGTTATCTTTAGAGTTCGGATTAGGTTTAGTTTAAAGGTTGATTTATCTTTACGGTTAGGGTTAGGGTTACGTTTATTTTAGGGTTCAGCTTCGGGTTAGGGTTAGTATTAGGGTTAGGGTTAGCTATATGTTAGGGTTAAGATTAAGTTTAGGGTTAGTTTTAGAGTTAAATTTAGGGTTAGGGTTAGTTTTAGGGTAAGACGTTAGGGTCAAGGTTATTGTTAGTGTAAATTTTAGGGTTAAGATTAGTGTTAGGCTTTGGCTTTGCTTTATTTTTAGGGTTAGGATCAGGTTTAAGGTTAGGTTTAATGTTACGATTAGGGTTTAGTGTGTAGGGGTTACGGTTAGGGTTAGTGTTAGGGGTAAGTTATGGGTTAAGTTTAGGGCTACTCTTAGGGTTTGGGTTAGCTTTAGGTTTAGTGTTATGGCTAGGATTAGGGTTAGTTTTACAGGTAAAGTTATTCTTAGGTTAGGTTTAAAGTAAGGAGTTAGGTTTTGGGCTATTGTTAGTGTAAAATTTAGAGTTAGGTTAAGTCTTAGGATTAGGGTTAATGTTAAGGTTAGTTTTAGAGTTAAATTTAGGGTTAGGATTAGATTTAACGTTAATGTTTGCATTAGTTTTAGGGGTAGTATCAGGTTTAGGAATTGGGTTAAGATTAGGGTTAGGGGTTATTGTTAGTGATTGGGTTATTGTTAAGATATGTGGTTAGCGTTAGGGTTCGGGTTTGGGTTAGGGGTGGGGGTTAGTGTTAGGGTTAGGTTGAGGGATAACTTTAGTGTTAGAATTAGGGTTACTCTTAGGGTTAGGGTTAGCTTTCAATTTGGTGTTAGAGTTAATGTGAGGGTTACTTTTATAGTTAAAGTTATGGTTATGATTAGGTTAGGGTAAGGGGTAAGATTTTGGGTTATTGTTAGTGTAAAATTTAGAGACAGTTTTAGTTTAGTGTTATGGTTAGATTTAGGGTTAGGATTATTTTTAGTTTTAGATAAGAGTTAAGATTAGGGTTTGGATTAAGGGTAGGTTTAGGGTTAGTGTTAGGTTTAGATTTAGGGTAATAAGTTAGATTTTGAATGTGTGTTCAGTTTTGGGTTAGGGATAGGGTTAAGTTGGGGTTAGAGTTACAGTTAGGTACTGGATAGGTCTATCTTATGGTTACATTTATAGTTAGTGTTAGGGTTAGGTTTAGGTTAGAGTTAGTGTTAGGCATAGGGTTAGTGTTAGAGTTAGATTTAGCTTTAGATATAGCGTTAAGGTTGACGTAAGATGTTAGAGTTACTGTAAGGGGTTAGGGTTAGCCTTATTGATAGTGTTAAATTTAGAGTTAGGGTTAGTGTTAGGG
>NW_024341758.1:0-397 GCF_902729225.1 Pteropus medius | reverse complement strand
TTCTTCTTCTTCTTCTTCTTCTTCCTTCTTCTCCTTCTCCTTCTCCTTCTCTTCTCCTTCTCCTTCTCCTTCTCCTTCTCCTCCTCCTCCTTCTTGTGCAGTAAAATACTACATCTTAAATTCAGGAGTTATTTTCATTGTTTAGCCCTCTGTCTGTATTTTACACACATATGTCATCTCAATGAGAGTTATTTTCATTGGAAAAAAGAGAGAAATAAAAAATGAGTATCTATATGAACATTTAATAAGATTTAAATATGTTGGAATTGCTCCATTTGTAATTTTGATGGAAAATAAAAAAAAAAAACTAGATAATGTGTGTATATTCCTAGCACTATTATAACATTTTACATATAGAATTGCAGGTAGATATTGGAACTTAAAAACAACAATCTAA
>NW_024341757.1:0-527 GCF_902729225.1 Pteropus medius | reverse complement strand
CCTAAAAGTTTCATAGTTTTATGTTGATATTTAAATTCATGATTCAATTTGAGTTAATTTTTGTATAAGGTATGAGATTTAGGTCAAGGTTGTTATTTTTTTTTGTTGTTATTTTTGTATGAGATTTAGGTCAAGGTTGTTATTTTTTTCACATGGAGACCTAATTACTCTTGTATCATTTATTGAAGAGACTATTCTTTCTCCATTGAATTTTTAAAAATTACCCTAAAATGATGCCCTATCCTTTCTTCCTTTTCCCCTCTTTCTCACTTCTTTCTTCTTTCTCTTGTTTTTATTTTTGTTTGTTTGTTTGGTTGGTTGGTTTTTTTTGGCTATTGCTTTACATAATCTACAGTATCTTCACTGTGGCTGGTTTTTCTCTCTGTAAATTTAGGTTGCAGCACCTTTGTGCTATGAGATTTGACGTTTACCATATATATGGAAGGCATGGATTTATATTTCTTATATATTTACAAAACACCTAAATCAGCATTTTATAGGTCTAGTCATATACTTTCATAGCTGTC